>NC_056734.1:195160729-195170729 GCF_019279795.1 Protopterus annectens
TTGACTGTGGGTTAACATGAGCATATATACTACTACACTATTTCCGATGTGCAAGTGGTGCATATTTTCAGTACTTCATAGTTACCATTGCATGTGTTGTAACACCTTTCTGCCTACTGTTTGTACATTTCACAGGGAGTCTGTGGGCCATCCCTGTAACTCAGTCACTGCTGCTATGTCTAGGCTCTTAACTATTCAAATATGGCAGTGTCAGACCTCTCAAGTTTACAGATATTTGCAGGATGTCCACATTTTTGCCTCATATTTTGGTCCATTTCTCATAAACAGCTTTTTCTGGCAAATCACTCTGGGCTCAAGTCAGACTATAGTGACAGACATTTCAGTTTCAGACTTCATACCCTTCCAAACATCCAACATAATGTGAAACCTGTTACTCTCTCAACTGTCTAAGTTTGTTGGAGCAATATTTGGAATGTGTCCCTGTTTTTGGGCCTTTGCTCCACATTTTTTATTACTTAGTCCGGATGTGTTGCTGTAAGAGGTTGTGGGGTATGGGCAGTGATTATCCTGCTGTGAGTATGTGTGTGGCTTGCGAGGTGCTACAGTGACATTATTACCTACTAGTTACCAACTAGCATGGCTGTTTCTGCTCACACACTACTATTATAGAAATCCACTACATTTGACAGTAAATATACATGTACTACACATCCTATATTCCCTTTACATTCATTCCTACTATTACATGATATATTTATTGTAGCACAATGTTCTTGTATAACAGTCATGGCTTAGTGGTAAGTCATGCAGACTACTGTTTCCAAGGTCTTGGGTTTAGGACTGACAGTGGGATTTTATTTTGCTTTTGAGCTGACTACAGTCCTTGTCATTCAGAGTGACTAAGGCACTTTTAAGCAGTTGTAACTGGGTTAACGCTGGTTTGCGCGGAGCTCACACATGCGCACTGGCGCTTAGCTCTGCGCACACCCGCTTACAACTGCTTAAAAGTGTTTATTCTTGCGCACACCCAGGCTAATTTCTTTGAAAGAAATGAAAATGGGAAGACAGGAAAGTGGTGAAAAAGGGGTCACAAAGAGGGCAAGACAGTAGGGAACAAGCTCGGGTTTTGCAGGAGGGATGTAGGTAAGGCCCATAGCTGCCCATATGTTTGTAATTTGGTGTGACATTTGAAACCTTCCACCCCTGAGAGAGGTGTAAGGACAACAATAATACTTGTTGTACAGCCAATTGTAATTGACAGTTTCCATGTCAAGCAGATGTGTGCGAAATGGGCAGCTATGTATGGGGCGTAATTTTTTTGTGGGTACAGAGTGCCCTTTTTTTTTTTTTAGGTGAGAGTGGTATGTCAGGTACAGGAAGTCGGTATAGCTGGGGAGGTAGGTTGGGTAGGTTAACAGACAAGACAAACAAGATGCATACAGGGGCAGTGTATGACACATGTGGGGGGGGGTTACACAATCGACGGGGACGGATGTTTGGATATCTAGAGCCCATGAGCCCACAGATTGCAACGGTGGAACTGATATCACCACCCATGGGCAGTTGCCACTGTGCCTTCATTGCCCAGGATGGGGCTGTGCTGGGGGCTGTGTAGGCCGGGCAGCAGGCACGCCCGTTAGTTGTGCCACCCATGCCTCAAGCTGGCGTAGGGGCCCAAGAACAGCTTCACGGATCTCCCTACGCACCACAGTCCGGACATTACGGAGGGTGAGTGGATGTTCTCCTCCGGCCACACTTGCAGAGGGGGGACAAGCCCCATCCCCTGCAGCGCTTCCACCTGCAGGTGGCACAGGACCAGCAGAGGTGGGTCTGGCCTAGGCACTACTGCCAGGTGCACTCGCCAGCTGAGGAGGGAGAGGTGGGTCCGCTGGAACCCGCCTTTCCTGTCATCCTATGTTTTGCATTATGTCATGACAGTTTGGGTTAGTAACGTACAATACCATTCACAATTAGTTGTAACAGCATGCATTAGTATTCCCATTAACCAAACACCCAGATATTCAAACCATTGAACAGCAAGCATAACACATGCATATTTTGAACAGCAATACACAGTCCAACAACATGCAGGGTTGATTGATGGCAACAGGCCATCAGGTTTGGATGTATGAACAGGGCAGATGCATCAACGTACATGCAAATATGTATGAACCAACAGGACAAATGTCCAGGGGTGTTAATTGTGATTGCACATACCAATTTCACGTGGAATGGATTATATGTGGTTATAGGGTAGGGTGAAGAAAATGTAATTAACAACTTTAAATACCAATACATATGCTGTACATTTCTAATAGCTGCAGATATATACACACTACAGTTCTGCCTTCTGCCTACAGTTTCCTATGTGATAACTACTCCAAGTTGGTGATAGGAATGTTACTGCTACATCAATATACATTTTCATTTTTATTCATACACATTCATAGCTGGCTCTGTTCAGCTACATCATCCTGCTACATTTGCTTTATATAGCTATAGACAACTGTGGATGTTTGGTATTTCAGACAACCATACTATCTGCATATTGCAGACTGAGAGCAACATATCCAGATTTTGGGATACACATTCCAGCTGCGGTACCATTTTCAGCACATGTTAGTGTTTGGTTCTGCCTGTCACATTCATTTCATTCTGTACTGACTGCAGTATACTTTATTCAGGAGTTAGTACTACTTTATTGGTGGATTCATAACTCTTTCTTACACTCTCTCACTTGTTTTATTTTTACAGTTCAGGATGGTACTTAATTCTAGGCTTTATTGCCATGTTTTACCTGTAGTTCTAACAATCCTTTCCAACAGTCTCACTTCTGTCATGTTTCTGTATTTCAACAGGGATATATTTCACACGTGTTTTACTCAGCTTCTGCAGCTGTACTTTTCAGCCTGCTGCAGGTTATGTACTATTATATTACAGGTGGGACATCTTTATTTCAGACTTTTTTCATTTTTATGTTTGGATTACAGGCTGCATCACACTTTTGTAATCAAGCAATACTTGCAAACCCTCTTACACTGTTACTTGCACATTTTATTAATTAGTGACTACACTGCACTCTTTTGCTAACTGTCATACTTATATATTTATTTACAGTTACAGGGAGAGAATTACTGACCTGCCTGGTGGCACAACCGTGCCAGCCTATAGCCATAGGCTCTCTACGGTTCGCAGAACGGACACCTGCAGCTGTAATATAAATAAAGTAATATTGGAATACACATCTCCATAATATCAGCTAGGTTAATTTCTTACATAAATAATTACATGTAACTTACTCAGTAGTGGGGCGTTGGGCATTTGCCAGGCCTCCTGGATCCAATGGTTCAGTTGGTCCTGCTTCCATCTCTTCAGGTCTGCATGGTGGTGATGGACCTGCTCACCAGTCCTTGGTATCCCTGTGGCACTGGTGAGATCATGAGCCAACCGGTCCCACGCCTCAGCTCTATATGCTCCCCACAGGACCTGGCCCTGCATGAGTTGGGCCTCATGATTGTGGACAAGGAGCCAAACCATATATTTGGACTCCTCAATGCCCCACCTCTGTGCTCGAAAGCAACTACCCTCACCTACACCTGACATTCTGGCTGCAAGTTGGTTCTACAATCGGTTATGCTGTGTATTCCTGCCTATGGGGCTTATATATGCCGTTTTTCCCGCACTTATCTGTGATTGGCCAATTTGGAATTGTATCAGCTTCACAAAACCTGCTTTGTCATGCTCCTCTTTCTATTCATTCCTATATATATGCTATTACTGCATTTCTAAGTGCAACTGTCATGGCTTAGTGGTTCAGTACCTTGACTATGGTGCATGGTATCCTGGGTTCGAACCTGGCCACTGCTTTTTATATTTTATGACTGTCTACACAGGCTAGGAGGTGTGTCTGTGTAAAGGCAGTTTTGTTACAACTTGCTCAACGTTGCCCGTTGGTTAACTTTTTGGCGCGGCGCGCAGCTCCGCGCAAACGGGGTACGCTGGTTTACGCGTCGTTTGGCTGTCAGCACGCATATTACGCTCAGCTCAGCTATGGGCACACAGTTTCAGCATGTTAAACCACTGCTCACTTATGGGCACTCATTTTACACCTGTTAAACCACTGCTCACCTACAGGCAGATGTACTCAACTTGTTAGACTCTAGCTCAGCTATAGGCACATCTGTCATTTTTTTTTTTTATTAGCTCACATTTCTTCAAAATATATGGCCCATTTCATTACATTTTACATAAAATATAATTTTATATGTGTACATATATGTCAGGGACTTGTTTCGTGCTTATTTCACTAAAAATAAAAATTGATGTTGGGGGGGCTCGAACCATGACTGCCTGCTCTTCAGCCAACATCTCTACCGCTACACTATTGCTTCTTGGCTTACTTTGCATATTTAGTTCTTATATGCTTTTCCACTGACTGCTAACTGTGGCTGAGCTACGGGCACGCCCGCGCAAACAAGTGCACTCATGGGCAAACATCTTTACAATTTAAAAAAAAAATTATAAGATGTTCATTTGTACATTTTATGTTCGTAGTCTGTGGGGGCATGTGTTGTGTTGTGTTGTGTTTATTCACATTTACACGGGCTCTGTCGTGGGGGTTTACTTTCGGGACTTTTACTCTTCTGGGGCATGTCCGTTTGCAGGGCTCGGCCTACGGACACGCCCCCTACTGTCTTCCATGGACCGTGTTAGCCTTAGGTGTGATTCAGCATGCCCTCATGCATATGCATGACATGCTGACATCACACCGTTTAACTGCAGCCTCCGTGTAAGCCTTGTAACTCTTACACGGAGGCTTCGTGAATCCTGCCCTATGTATTGGGTTTTTATAGGGGTTAGGGAAGTGACTTTTTTTGAATAAACATACAAATGTATTCGTAAATTCGAAAATATCTTAATTTATGGACACTAATTGATTTATTGGTCAGGTTATAAAAGGAATGTGCTATCCTTATGGTTCATCTGATGAAGTCTGATTCTGCAGACGAAAACGCGTGTGATAAGAGTGTTAATGTTCCAGTGTAGTGTGTTTTACGTTTTATGTCTGGAGTTTAAGTGGTTCGAATAAAATAGTGTCTTGGGGCAACATTTTCCATTCTCCACTCTTCTTTTTGGATTCTTTTTGGATTTTTTGGCGTTTTGGTTGGAGTTCTTCATACCACCACTTTTTTTGCTTAATCATAAAGTGCTAACACTTTGAAATGACACATATCATTGTACAGTCCATATCAGAAACAAGTACATGAAGTGCAGTCCTCCGGGTACTCCAGTTTCCTACCACATTACCAACACATACATGTGGAGCATTTCTACCCAGTTTACACTGAACACTGACTTTGTTTCAAGTTGGAATTCCAAAGTTAAATGTTATATAAATAAAATAATTTAAAATTAGGCAGTTGTGATAGACGTGCAACAAAAGTAAGAGATGGACTTGCTGTACTACCAAGGAAGAGAGTACAAACTATATCCTACTATGTCCTGCTATTAGTGATATATATTCATCTAATTAGAGTTAAGGTTAAAAGAGCTACTGACTACTGTGACACAATGTATTTAAGCAAGCATATCTACTTGATTGCAGGTATGACAAACAGTGTTACCAGTCATCTATGGATACCGTCCGGTCACCACTGCCACCGCTGCAGTCCACACCAATCTCATTTCAAGCTAATATGTCGAGCACAATGACAGCAGCAAGTTTATTTGGTGACAGCATCAGGTACAGTTACATGAAAATGCCAGAGTTTTCAGACAGTATGCACACTTAGCTAGTCATCTGTCTGTGTACAGTACTAGCAGTGGACAAATACAAATTGCTATTCACACTTTTAACCATACTTTAACTTTTCAGGAACAATGCAGAAGGTGAAGATGACAACATGTCAGATGTTGTTCCACTAGAAGACATCCCATGTGGCAGTGACTTGCAGCACCCTGCAGCGAGTAACTGCAAATCTAGCACAACTGTGGCATGCACGACACCACCAAGGTTAGTCAATCAGATTACATTGTCAATGGTGTCATCTAATTGCTTACAAATACAGATGGCCAATTCACATAACTATTTTTCCCTCACACAGAAGACCAGATTTCATCATTCATCGAAGACCTAATCAACAACAGGGATACACTGCGTGCTTGAGCTCATCCTGTAGTGAAGATTCACTTGAAAGGTATTACTGTTAGTTATTGCTGATCATTTACTGATATCAGTCTTGGGCTGAGTACACTACATTCTAATTACTTTTTTTCCCTTTCCCATTTGTGTTCTTCTGTTGTGTCTTTTCCTGACAACCCTTGTGTGCAGCCTGCCGGTTCAGTGTGTGGATCAAGAATACAGCATGGAAGACAGTGATGATGAGTTTGTATTGCACAACACACACACAGAGTGTACGGAATGTGAAGGATCAATGAGTGTATCACCATTGTCAATAGAGTTAGAAGATTGTGCAGAGTCACTGTCAAAGGAAAATGTTCTACTGGTGTATAAGAATAATCTCCTGCAACTAACAAGGAAGTGCATTATGCCGAGGTGTGACATATGTCAAGAAGTTTTGTCACTGTCAGATAAAATGAAAGGCTCCTGCATCGTACTATCATGGGTTGGTGTCATAGGGCAACAGTACCTGACATAGTGTGGTGTAATAATAATTGACTTGCTCACCTACTAACAACAAATTCTTTGTTCTAGGCATGCTGCAATGGTCATGTAGCTTACCAGTGGTCGAGTCAGAAGACAGTAAGGAATGGGTTACATGCAGGTGATCTTATGCTAGCAGCAGCAATCTTCATGACTGGAAACAATTACGCTAAAATTGCACTACTAGCCCAGTGTCTTGGTTTATCAGTCCTCCGGGAAGATAGTTATTACCGTTTACAGAGAAGGTATATAGTTCCTGTTGTGCAAGACTTCTGGAATGAAATGGTTACCCAGATGATGGAGGGTTGTAAACACATGAATGTGACAATTATGGGTGAGTAAAATTATCATTTTTTAGTACCTACTGTGCTATGTAGTAGTAGACTAATGTGTGACTCGTATTACCTTTGTTTGATGTTTCTAGGTGATGGTCGTATAGATAGTCCCGGACACTGTGCACAGTACTGCACCTATAAATGCATGGATGAAAAAACAAAGGAGATTCTACTTGTTCACATGGTTGACAAGAGAGAAACTAAATTGAGCTCACCAAGAATGGAGAATGACATGTGGCATGGAGCGAAAAATCTTTCTAAACGAATCAACAAGGTAACTGTTCTTATTGAACTGTTTTGAGCTGGCCTTCTGCATTTTGGCTAAATAAGCTTTTTTGTCATAAAGGTAATGTAACCAGATGGGTGAATGAATTTGGTTTCACACCAAGGACTAAATGTTTTAGAAGTCTTAGCCAACTAATTAGAAACATGGCCACTATGGTGGACTGCATAAGTCTTGGTGGCAGTGCCAGATTACAGGGAGGGAACTATGACAGCAGATGGAGTCTTGTCTGTCTCTTACTGCCTATGTGTAACATTACATGGCAAAACACCTTGAGCTCCTGAATTAGTTGGATGGAAACACAAACACCCCTTCAAACATTATGTAGAAAGGTATCTACAACTATTGCAATGTCTGTGTAAGCCCTGTTTTGCATGATATGCATTGCTACAAATGTAACAAAATGGTCATATGATCCAAAGTGTACAACGATATTTACTTTTTAGAAGTTCATTTTTTAATAGGTGTCTCAAATTTTAATTATTGTTATTGACTAACAGGCAGGTCAACAGGTTGGCTGCAGAATTATATGCCAGTGGACCAAGCAAATAGTAAATCACTTCTGGCATTACTGTCAGCATTCTAACAACCTGGAAGATTTCATGGTATGGAAATGCATGATCTTAGTACAGTACATGTACGTGATCTACATGAGCTAGTCTCTCAATTTTATTTTTGTCTTCTTGTCGATACCACAGATACGCTGGAGAGGTGTTTTATACCATGTGGTAAACCAGCATGAGTGGGGGAGAGATCCAGATGAGGAGGAACTGTTGGGACAGTGTCAGCATGACTCTCTTGGGACAGAGCATACTGCACCATAGCTAGAGCCTGAAATCCCTGCACATGAAAAATTAAAAGACATTCTTCTGGATCCCAAATTTGTGGAGAAAATACGGCATTACTTGAGCTACAGGTAAAGACCTTTTGTGTAGGTGTACAGCTTTACACAATGCAGTGCAAACTGACATTAACATTCTGATTTGTTAATTTTTATAATAATTTTATTTGTGTAGAACAACTGCGGAATTAGAACAGTTCCACCAACTTATATTAAAATATGCTTCAAAACGGCAGGCCTATACATTTCCTGCTTATCGAGCACGGAATTTTATGGCTGCCATAGATCACAACAGCCACCATGGACATCCATACCATCGTAACAAGGACAGAAGACCTGTATAAGAATGCACAATACTCCACATTTCTGTGCTACAATAATATCTGTCTAGATTTATGTTTTGGTGTTAGTGTACATGCCGACATGAGTTAGGGCATCTGACATTATTGAGTAGTCCTGAAAATGGTCAAAAGGATAGACTGAACTTTAGCATGCATTAAGTATGTAACTTCAGCCGTGACACTATTACTTGGTGCAATACACATCCTGTCTCCTGACTCTGCATTCCAAGTGCACATGTAATACTTAAAACAAACAGATATGTTACTTGTAAGAGTACTTCTATGATATTGAAGGCAACTATTACACTCAAACTATTCATTCCTGTTTCAACCGCATCAACAATACACTTCTAGACATTGTAATAATAATGAACAATCATAATTTGATAAAGTAAATTTACTTGAGTCAACACATCATGTTTTGACATTAAAGATTATATAAGTAATAATTGCAGTGTCTGAGAGTTTAAATAGCAGATGGTGTAAACAAAGCATTAATTGAAGAACTTGCGTTACTTGCATTTGACTCTAGGTTGAATTTTACTCTCTTGTATTATCAGGTATCGTAGAAAGTTTAACAAGAAAAGTGGACGATGGACAGTGGTGTGTAAAAAAGTGAAGAAAGAATACAGATACTTCATACCATTAAAGAGAATGATTTTACTGTGTTGACTGACAGACTACACCAGATTGAGGGAACGAGCAACACTAGGAGATGATGATGATCCAAGAAACATATAGCCCTCAATTGCCACCTATCCACCACCGGATACAAGCCAGTTGGTAGATGAACACTACTCCAGATTTCTGAGGCAGACACACAGTTTGGAGAACAATGAGGTTTCCTTCTAGATGATGCTAAATCGGTCATTGAAATCTCCCACATTGTCAAAGTGCGAGCAGACTGCGGATCACAGTTCCGTCAGTTGAAAGTTATGTATTTATCACCTATTGCTAAATTAGTGTTAGTCAATAATTGCATTGCAGTGCGGTACAAGTTATTTATTCCTGCTCAAGTTCTGTGAAATGTTTGCTGTTTTACAGTAGTATTTTAAAATGCTTATGTCCTTCTAAACCAGGAATGCACAGGGATATTGCGTATGTGTTACACCACAGTTTGTCAGTATTTCTGACTCAGTGGTAGTTCACTTATTTAGTGAGTTTGAGTGTTGAATTACCATTAGGGTCTCATACATGCAGTATTACATTGGTACGTGAAAGGAGAGTGCTAACAGTATATGGTGCCGGAGTGTTCATGTGTTATAACTGCATTGGTTGACCTTGGTAACTGGCAAAGATTTCAGTCACATAACAATTTCCTTTGTTTGCTATAGTCACCACCATATCAGTTTTATGCAAACCATTTACGAACTACACAATGGTGAAAGTTTTCACATCTTGGAGCAAATGCCTCTCCCTTTCACTCTTATTTAAATTTCATTTCCTTAACCATCTTATTTTGTCTTTCAGCAACCTGTCCAACTAAGAGGTAGTGGAACTGAAGTCAGATATGAGTCAATTTTTTTTTTGTCTAAAGATTTGTCTGAATACAGTTGTATTTAATTTTATTCTTAT